>NW_015622825.1:189263-223887 GCF_000835515.1 Exophiala oligosperma
CGACACCACAGACGAGAGAGACCGAGACGACACCACAGACGAGAGAGACCGAGACGACACCACAGACGTGGTAGCTCAAGATGACACCACAGACGAGGAAGATGAAGGTGGCCCCAGTTACGATGAGTTTTGTTCGCGGACTCATGAGTTCATCCCAGCTCTTCAAGTAGAGCGCGACTCTGACACCGAAGAGGGTTTCCTCCCCCTGCGATTCGGCTTCCCCGTGGCAACTGTGATTTGCTATGAAAGGAGCGGATACCGAAGGAGTAACGAGGGTTACACTTCGTTTCATATTGTCTTCCATCCAATTGACAAGAGCATTTGGATGGTGATGGATCGCTACCGGTGCCCGGATGATTCCGAAGATTCAGACGGCAGTCTTTGGGCATATAATAACAACAAAAAAGCAATGGCCGTTCTACGTGACGTATTTCAGTATCATAGAAGCTACGACTCAGATTCAAATACAGATTTAGATTCGGATTCAGATTCAGATTCGGATTCGGATTCGGATTCAGATTCAGATTCGGATTCAGGTTATGATTCAAATTCCGGTTATGATTCAAATTCAGGTTATGATTCAAATTCAGATTATGATTCAAATTCAGGTTATGATTTACCTGCAAGTTCAGATGAAGATGAACAGAAGTGGGACAAGTTTGCGGTGGCCGAGGCATTCCGCGTGGGAACAAAGGAACTTTGGTTCCCTCAAGGCTTGGGCTTAAGTGAGCTCGACGGCGCAGGTCTCGATGGTAACAAGTTTGAAGAACGAGTTTCTCGATTCAAAGGTCCGCCGCCGCAAATTAAGTTACGCAGACTTCCAAAGGTTCCGCTGTTTCCAGACGGGGAGCGCCTTCGAATTCGTTTCGCAAAGCGAGCCCAATTCCAGAGCTATCTTGCAGAAAACGGTGTGGTGAAAGGCCGCTCATGGCTTAGTGTGACATCAGTGCCTAGTTGAGATTCTACGCATCTGCAGCATGGTGTCAGCTTTCTTGAAGTGCAAGCCGCACAAGGCTGAAAATCAAGTGCTAGGCACTGATTGGAATGGATCAGTGTCTGGACAAGTCGGTGCTCATAACGGCGCCAATGGGACAAGTTAGTCAATCCCAGTGAATCAGTGCGAAGTAATTTGATGTCAATTAGAAAAGAACAAATGGAGTTTGTGCAATGAAAACTGATCAAATGGAACTTCTTTGTGCAATTGAAACAGATCAAATGGAAAGTAAACATTCCCACCACCAGCACCCTTGAGGTTGTCTTCCATACTTCGAGAAGAAACCCAATGCTCTCAAACATTTCACTTGAAGAGATGACGGGTGCGACAGTTTCCCATATCTACTATGAGTAAAATCTGGACCCAACGGGCTAGCCCACGACTAAGGGGTGATTCTCAGCCTGAAGCTGAGAGCGACTTCAGCAGTTAAAACATCCTTTTATCAACTTGCGAGTCAAATTACTCTGGGACAAACCCTGCGAAATCAAAAGCCTTGATGGATCAAAGACCTGACTTAACCTCTGCATATCGAAGCTGTGAGATAGGTAGATGTCTCAACCTAGCCACCACTTCAACAAAGCGAGTGCTCAGATAATGATCATGAGCTGTTTCGCGACAGAACAATGCTCATACCTGAGCCATGGACGGTAAGAGGTATACAAGAGAAGCGCTCCGGTGTCGAGATGGGAGTGCTCTACGCCCATTCTCATCATCATGGCTGATTCCTGCGAATACATTATTGACTCTGTGGAAAATTTCTGGAAGATAGAAACAGACGAGGACTGCAAAGATGAGAATCTCGAAATCCTTACAGTGGGCGTGAACAATATGTACAGCATTGCGAATTGTGCGAACGATCTGATTTCCGGAAAGGATGGCCTCAAACTCAAAGCATACTCGACATACCAGCGACTGGTCAAAGTCCTCGATTTCGTTTTTAAGGGAGCACAGTTATTCCAGCACAATGCCTCGAAATCGGGTCTTCCAGAAGAACAGTTGAAACCCCTATCAAAGACCATTGACGACTTTAAGGGCGTTTTGGACCGCCTCAAGAGTGATCTCCCTGAAGATATCGTTGGGAACAAGAACGAAATACCCAACTCGTCGGCAATTGAGCTTCTCCTTGAATTGTTCTACAAAGCTTGCCCCGACGTGGATGACATTATCTGTACGCAATCGGCAACATTATCATTGGCATGTCTTGGTGACTGATTGATTATAGATGAATTCGCGATGGCCTTCGAAGCCAGATTCGGCAAGTACTTCACAGAAAACAAAAATTGCGGGTTGCCCAGAGTAGTCTTCATATGCTATGTGAGCAGTGGCATTATTGTCACAGCTTCCGCAGTCAAATGGCAGTTATCTTTCAAGAAGGTGATGGAGAGAGAGATGAAGAAAAAGGACAAGAAGGAGGAGGAAGAAGAGAAGAATGAGAATGAAAATGAGAATACAGACAGAAAAGGGTTTGACAGGGTGAATGAGAGGCTGATTCAGTGGCGGAAGACTCGCTTTCCATCGGGCTCGACACAGACGGCAAAAGAGTTGTCCAAAAAAGTGTTTGGTGCCTCCACTGCAAAGAAGCAGGGCATCGGCTGCGTGCTAAAAGAACAAAACGTCAAGGCCTTCGACCACTCGAACATTCAAGGAGGCGCTTTTCATGTCCTGCAGGGAGCAGGTAGCATTCTCAAGATCCACCGTCCGTGCAACAAATGTCGCCGCATGTACAATTTTGCATACATCGGTCCGAAAGGCAGCGTCCAAGACGGGAGAATCTTCCAATATGGCAGCTGCGCGGAAGATCTATGCCATGTCTTATTGGAAAACGACAAAGCATCAGACCGGGAGCCGGATACATCTCTGTGCTGAACAAAGGCACTCTTCGACCAACTCTCCCCTCTCTTCATCAACAACCGACGTCTTCTTCGCCTTCTCGTTCACAATCAGCAGTGGCTTCTCCTCAACCACCAGAGACTCTGCGCCTGTGGGCGGCTTCTGAGCATGACATGTTGGCGCGCGGCGAGCAAATGGTTGTTGCACGCGAGATGACCGATAGTGAGAAAAGGCCCTCCATTCGAAATAGCTTCGAGCATACTCCGTGTACAGCGTCATTTACAGTGTGGCCCGGGACTGGCGGCATTTCCGTTTCGGCCCTTGGAGCCCATCTTGTTTCCGTCAAGATCTTCGGAAAGCACAGTATATATGTATCAGGCAATGTTCAGAATCATGTCTTTACCACCTCGGGAAGGGCCATTCAAGTAAATCCTCCACCTCTGCAGGCCTTCTCCATGACCCCATTGGTCATCCACCATCTGTGCCAACAACGTCGACGGGAGCGCCCTGAGAATGATATTCCCGAGTCTCCTTGCGAAAATCCAACCCTCAGCCGACGCATGTGGTTTTCTATGTCGGGTTAAGCATACTCGCATCCGTTCTCGTCTTCCTCCTAGCTCCAAAGACAAGGGTGAGTTCGGTTCTTACTACCCTTTCTTCAACATTCACACTACTTGAACGAGTCGATGATGACGATCAATTTCTCTTTGGCTACGCACTCTCGAGGAGCTCGATTGCCCTTTTGCCGTCCCTGCACGGGGACACATCTCGTACCAACTCGGAACTTGGCTACCGTTTTGGTTCAGACCGTATGTGCCTTAGCAGAAATCCGCCAATTGTGAGGATCTTTGTCACTTTGAGGGTATTGGTGGCACTCGTGTCGAGGCAATGGCTACACATTAAACAGATTTGGTCCGTTTGATGATATTGTCTTGAGCTTCGCGGCTGTGATGATATATTGCTGACTAGTTGATATACTATTCACGGTGGCGGAAATGATATTGCCTTTAGTAGCTTGCTTCTCCTATTTGTACCCTTCTTGGTGTTTTGCAATCGACGACTCCGATGCTTGTTTTTGAATCATCGAATTTTAATTTTCCATTTCTGGTCCGACCAAACGACTCACGACCACCTCCCAAAACAACACCTCCTGGTTCCTAAGAGAAGCCTACGTAGTTCTCAAGGCGCTGCAGGAGGAGAACTGGTGGCGCCGAGAGTGGTCTTGTGGTTCACGTCCTCCAACTCGATTGACTGTTCTTTCACGCCGTCTTGGTCGGGTATCATTACCTCGTCTCGTTCAACCCATTCGTACGCCACATCACGGATGTACCACTTATCTTGGTACTTTTTGAAGAAGTAGTCCATTTGTTCCAAGCTACGGCCGGCCTTTTTTGGTTACCAATCAGTCAGCATCGGCACCTTCGTAATCAAAACCAGTGTGCTGCATTTCCGTTCTCTCAGAGAAAAAAAAGGGGGGGCTGGCCGTGCTTACAGTCTCGGGTACCAACGCCCAAACCATTGGAATGAATGCCAGGGTGATGACCATCCAGATGAGATAAAATCGCCTTTAATTTCCCAAACAAGTTAGTCGTAATTTTTGCCGGTTTAAATCATTCGAGGCAGGAAAGAAAGGGGGCCGTTTTTCACCATGACAAGTTTGCCACTCCTACAGGAGATACCATGACGACTGTAATTTTGGCACGAGCCTTGGTCAGCTGGGAAAATCTCGATCAAAGTCTACATCGGATACGTTGGACTCACTTAGGAAGCAACCGGCCCAGAGACCCATGCTTTGCACCGCATTACCTTTATGGCGGCTTCGTAAAGAAGTGACCTCGGGTGCGTAAACACTATTGGATGCATGATTAGAATTTTGTTTCTTGGGCTCTACAGTGAGTCCCAAGGCCGAAGAGAAGAACTCACAATGGAATTGGACAGCATCTGTTTGTATCATCGCATCGAATAGTCAGCAAAAGGGGTTTACTCAATCATCCAAATGAAATTGAAGCAGAAAAGAAATCACGGCAATAGTGGCGTCACACTCACCCCAGGCCGAAACAGAACTCAAAGGCCAGAATGAATGCGGTGGCAGCCCAACCGGATGATTCCCGATGCTCTGGATGGTTGATACCAAAACCGATGGCCGCCGCGATTCCGCCCATGGTAAAGACCTCGAGCCAGGCACTAATGAGTAAAGTCTTTCGTCGCCCAGCGCGTTCGATCCACTGTTGCGTGTTGATTGATAGATAACGTGTAAGCCTCTCACTTTGCCAGTAACAAAACGATCGACAGTGAGTCAGGTCGGAGACTTACTAGGATGGGCAGTAGGGTCCCTACCAACATCGCTATACTTCCGACTCCTCCCATGATAAAAGCCATGCGGGGTGTTAGTCCGGCGTCTTGGAAAACCACTGGAGCATAATACACAATGGCATTGACACCGGTAATCTGCAAAAGGGGGGCAGTAAGTAACCAGGTCGAATTCCTTTTTGGGTTTTTGCTAAGACCAAAATTCGGTGCATACACACCTGCTGTAGCAAACCAACAACGAAGCCACTTAGAAGCAGGCGCCGACCGTTTTGGAGCTCTCCACCACCGAATGTCTATATGTAAATACAATCATGTTAGCAAATGGATCAATGATATTTGCTTGGAAGGTCGGATCCAAGCCAGCTGGCTTCATGGCGGCAACAGGAGAACTCACGTCGCGCCAGGTGGTGGAAGCCTCGAGTTCGGCTTCATGTTGGGCTACCAATATGATTTCATTGGCCAAACTGAGGATGTGAGGTGAGGTATCGGTGGCGCCTTTTCCCTCCAAGAGTGCAAGCACTGAAGCCACCTCTTTCAAACTAGCACCCCTGGATGCTAGCCATCGCGGACTCTCGGGACAGAAGGGCAAAAGAAAGAAGACGAACACGGGGAACGTCATCTGAACTATAAGACATTCAGAACGCTTCGATGTCAGCATTGCAACAAAAAAGGGAGACAAGGAAAAAGGAAACGCAATCATGGAACGACACCACGACTTACTACCCAGTGCGGTTCTCCATTGACCGTCTTTTCCTGCTAGACTAGGAGTTTCAAACACAAGGCCATAGTTTGTAAATCCAGATATGACGATGCCCTATGGGAGTTGAGAAAAGTGTCAGTAATGCTCTTTGACGAGTGACGCAGCATCCATGCTCTCAAGACCATACCGTGACGACGATTGCTAGTTGAATGCAAATCATGATGCCTCTCCTCGAAGCTTTGCAACACTCGCTGATGTACATCGGGACCTTGTTTTGATAAGCAAAAAGTCAGATAACACTCGTTTTGGCAACTGGTCCAAGTCGGACGATGTTTTTTTATTCATGGGTACTAAGTACTCACCGTGGCCGAAACAGCACCAACGCCAACACCGGCTACAATCCTGCCCACTTTGATCTGACTGTTAGAGGTACACGACAAGCTAAGGTATTTAAAAACATACCGATAAATTGAGCGACTGAATATGATGCCGTCTGCAAGGCGGCACCGACAAGAAGGACAACGCAGCCAATGGCAATTGTCCATCGGCGTCCGGTGAGGTTGGCAAAGTAGAAACACAGCATGGCCCCGAGCAGACAGCCCAGCTATCGAGCACGACGATGTCAATTTCTTTCTCTTTCTGGCCAAGGATGTTTGAATTTTCACACTCAAAAACTCACGTCGTAACTGGCTACCATGAATCCTTGCATGGTTGGGCTTGGATGTCTAAAACGCTCCTGGAATTGAGGCAGTGCCAGTAAGCCTCCCATGACTCCTTGATCACTGGAAAGAAGAGCCAGACGAAGGTTAGCCAACGAATTTTCCATACAGTGGGCCACGGGAGCTGCACTTACTAGCCAAAAAGGAGGAATGCAAATCCTCCGGTCACGTTGATGAGGACTTGTAATGGGTTCCCCGTGAGGCCCATGATGATGGAGACTTGGTTTTGGTTCCGTTGATGGAATCCTGCGAGGGGGGATACAGTGTGAGGGAGGATCACTTGTTATACCGGATGATGATAGTGGAGGATCGTTGGAAGAGGAAGAGGAAGAAGAACAAAGAATCAGATGTATATACGTATGTATTGATGGACTTGAAAAGACCTTTTACAGCTCAAGTATATGATATACCTCTCTGAACTCAGGGCTGGTGAGACCTCTCCCCCGTACATACCCCAGGTTCCCGCCCGCCGACCACCCCAGGAATCGAACGGAACAAGCCAAAATCAAACCAAACAACCGATCACGGGCCAATCGGTTGCAGTCAATGGTCAATAGTATATCCAGAATGCTAGGCCTAAAGATTCCGCCCCGGGTTGTTGCGAAAGGACCAAGGCAGTCGGGTGTGTGGAGACCTCAAAAAAAGGGTTGCCCGACACGAGGTTGAAAATTAGGCTCGGCCACTCGACGTTTTGCCGAACGGTGAAAGCTTCTGGGTCTCAGAGGTGATATCCAAGATTAGCAGACACCCGCTGACCCGAAATAAATGTCTGCAATGAGAAAGAGGCATACACAATGTCCGGCCGACCCAATGGTCTAGCGTACTGTTTCGTGGGTTGAGCAAAGAGTAACAATTTGAACAATGCATATTTGGCTTGTGGAAGTCTGAGTGACTCGACTGGCTGTATGGGCAAGATTTCACCCGACGCCTTCTTCCCTTCTACTATTATCTTTTTCTTTGGATAGGCCGCCTGCACTGGCTGGTCCCCTCTTCCCGCCCTTCTCCGGTTAGAATGTCTATTACAACCACCTCCATTATCATGCAAGCATTGAATCAAGAAGACCTCTTTACGCTGGTCGGCGAGACAGCGTTGGTGACGGGAGCGACACGAGGAATTGGAAAGTCAATGGCTCTGGCTTTGGCCAGAGCTGGGGCTAAAGTCCTCCTTGTTCAAGTAGGTTGGGCCTGCGGGAGGGGGGATTATTGATCGTTGTCGCCCCGTGCTGATTAATCTTCGTCCAAAGCGCGATATCTCGGCCACGAGTGTGAGGGATGAGATCAACTCCAGTGTACCCGAGGCAACAAGGCATGCACAGATATACGAAGCGGACCTTGCAAACCGAGAATCCGTTGAAGGGTTGGTGGCTCAGGTCGAGGGCCACGGACATCGCATCACGATCTTGGTCAATTCCGCCGGCATCATCATCAGACATCCAATTACAGAATTTCCGTCGGGTGATTGGGATAAAGTGAGTGTGTGTTTTTATGTGGAGATAGGAAGTCGAGAAGTCTCCCACACGGAGTGAACCTCTGAAGTAAAGAGAGAGGATTGCCCTCTGACAGACACTTCGATTGCTGACTCGCAACTCGCTCTCGACCCCCTTATATAGGTCATCGAAGTGAACCTCAACAGTTGCTTTATCCTGTCTCGAGACGTGGCCAGGCACATGTTGGAGAACGAAATGGTCCGAGGTCAAAGGGGTAGCATCGTCAACGTCGCTTCCATCATGTCCTTCCAAGGCGGCCTCAACGTGTCGGCCTACGCGGCTTCCAAGGGAGGCCTGACGCAACTCACCAAGAGTTTCTCCAACGAGTTGGCCTCGAGAGGGATCCGGGTCAACGCCATCGCGCCTGGATACTGCGTCACCGAGATGAACGAGCAGCTGTTCCAAGACAAGGACCGGTCACGCTCGTTGTCGGAGCGCATTCCCATGGGCAGATGGGGACAGGCGAGCGACTTTGCCGGGTAAGTTTGAAAAAGAGCACTCTTATCAGGTTTGGACAACTTTCGTCTGATTTTGCTGACGATGGATTTAATTTGTGTCGATTGAACATAGCCCTGTCATCTTTCTCGCGAGCCGAGCAAGTGCTTATATGACTGGAGAGACATTGACGGTTGACGGAGGGTGGATGTCGAGGTAATCCGTAAGAGATGATTCTTCTCTTGAAAAACAACAGAGAAAATCCATTAGATTTACAAGGCTTGACGCGAAAAGATGTTGAGGACTGTTACACTCCGTATGAAAGAACGTTTCAAGCTTGGGTAGTAGTACCAAGGGAACGAATACTACCCGACCAATCTGAAGAATAAAACCCAGAAAAGTATGTCATCGATACTACGTGGGTGTGTGTCCGTCGATCAAGATATCTGGCATATTCATACTGGAACAATAGTTGATCGGGAAGAAGTGTGTTCATCATTTATACGAGTGTAATAAACCTGTGTCTTGATCATGATAGAGTGTATCCGGAGTAACCTTCGCTCGCACAATTCCAGAGCCTTTTGCGGTACTCGGGCATGCCGGCCATGTAGTTCAAAGCCTCCCGAGGCTTGCCTGGGATGTTGTCGCCAAAGTACCAGCTCTTGGCCTGGGGGAACAGACCTTGTTCGCCAACGTCGAGGACGTGCTCCCTCCATTCCCGCTCGGCGTCCTCGTTGGTCTCTATCTTGTTGTAGCCGTGTACTCGCATGTGCCTCAGGCAGGTCGTGATCCAGTCGCCCTGCAGCTCCGCCGTCGCCGGCCCCGTGGCGAAGGCCGTCGGGGCCTGTGGGCCGTAAGTGAAGAACATGTTGGGAAATCCATGCGCACTGATTCCAAGGTGGGTATAGACACCCCCTGACCACTTCTTCGCGATGTTGCTGCCGCCGCCGCCCGTCCCTTTGATGTCGATACTGGTGATGCCACCCGACACCGAGTCGAACCCCGTAGCTAAAACGATCAGGTCCAACTCGTAGACCTTGCCGTCTGTGGTCTGGATGCCTTCCGGCACGAATCGGGCGATCGAATTATTCTCCTCGGAAAGACTTACTAGCTGGACGTGTGGTTGGTTAAACACTTCAAAATAGTCCTGTTCGAGACTGACCCGCTTGGTGCCGAACGGATGCGGAGGTGTCTTGGGAAGCAGAAGCTCTGCCAGTTTCGGGTCCTTGATGCGTGGTGCCGTCCGCCCGTGGTAGAAATCATAGGCGAGCTTGTTGGCCTCCTCGCTCAGCAGCATGTCCGAGTAATTCCCTAGCCAGAACTCTAGACCACCGGAGTTGAATAGCTGCTCGTACGTCTTGAGGCGGTCGTCGTTGGAAACGGCCGTCGTCACTTCTGGAACCATGTTGTACACGAAACCCGCGTGGGACGTCCGGATGGTCTTGACCAAGTCCGGCATATCACGCCTGAGGGCCGAGTTTGCCTCCCCGTCCATGGTCGGGTTCGACATCGGGAGCGCCAAGTTGGGCGTCCTCTGGAAGACGGTCAGCTGGGCGGCTTCCTTGTACATTGCCTGCGTCGCCTGGACCCCCGACGCCCCCGTACCGATGATGCCGACCCGCTTGCCCTTCCAGTCGACGCCGCCGGACTGCGGCCATCGCGCGGTGTGATGGCACTCGCCCCTGAACTTGTCCATGTCTGGGTATGGCGGGATGTATGGTTTGGATGCAAAGCCGGTGCACAGTACGAGGTATTGTGCTCGTAACGTCGTCGACGTTGACGAGGTCTTGTTCAGGACCGAGATGGACCAATGACAACTGACATCATCCCATGACGCCTCCGTCACTCGAGAATCAAATTGGATGTTCGGATACACGTCCCAGACCTTGCCAACGTGGTGGAAGTACTCCATGATGTGATTGCGGTCGGGGAAGCGCTCCTTCCAGGTCCAATCTGCCCACGTTTCGGTGCCGGTGAATTGGTAGGCCGGAACTTTGGTGTCGACTCGTGCTCCAGGGTAGCAATTCCAATACCTTTGGTCGGTGTTTGATCATCAGTTTCTTTTCGTGCCAATTTTGAGGTTGTTACAGGCAGATAGACGCTCTCTCTCACCATGTACCACCCACGTCTGACCCTTCATCCACCACTCGCGCGGTGAATCCGGCTTCTCGCAATCGATGGACGAGGTAGAGACCGGAAAAACCTGCTCCTACAATGACCACGTCGAAGCAACTCTCGTTGCCCATGATGATGGTGATGATAAAACCACACCAATCAGTTCTATGCTTGAGATATTTTCTTTCGAGTACTAAGAACAGAGATATCAAAGTTTTTCGGTCCAATACTTCCAGGGCTCTCAATATGTCCAAATAAGAACCGACATCTCGAAATACTCTGCTGAGACATGTATCTTTACGAGTAGCCCGCCAATTGTCTATCCCTTACGACTAACCGGGGTCCGGGGTTTTAAAGTGGGGCGCGTTCTGTCCGTCCTTTCAATGCGGAGCTCCTGATGGGGTATGGTGCGGTTCATCAGTTCAGCCGAGCCTGTTCGTGCGGTTGTTTCGACTTGCAATACAGCTCCGCGGCTCGTACATCTAGGTATATGCCACCGTAGCCTCGCTCATATCGGCAGAAAAGGAACGATGGCAACGCGCTGCTGTCTGATGCCGGCTTAGCCGTTCAACGATGGAGAGAGTAGTAGTGGTATTGCCGAGACTTCAAAGTCACGGGCAAGGCCTCTCTGAGAATCTTTACACGTAGCAAAAAGGCTATGCTTACTCAATGTCCCAATTTGATCCTATTTGTTGTGTTCTCATAGGCTCTGACAAGATCATAGGTGAGGTTATTGGTTAGATAGAACTATGCTCATAGTACTCCGTCGGTCTCGACTACTACAAACTGCCATAAGCCCAAGAATGTATGAAATCTAGTCGAAATTTTATGCAAAGCAAAAACGCTCAAAGTGCTCGAATTCGTCGCTCTCTATCCCTCAAGAGTCGGCGGAGAATCTTGCCACTGGCATTCTTCGGAATCGCGTTGACAAATTCCACACCTCCTTTCAGACGCTTGGATTTGGCCTTGTGTTTCTCGACATGCCGACTTATCTGCCTCGCCAGTGTCGCCATTTCGACGTCCTTGTACGCGGTACTCCTGACGATGAAAGCCTTGGGTACTTCACCGTCGGTGTCGTGGTTCACACCGACCACTGCTGCATCTGCGACCGCCGGATGTTCCAACAAATGTGCTTCCAGCTCGGCCGGAGCGACTTGATAGCCCTTTCACACCAGTATTGTTAGACCGACGCTTTGTGCCTTTCTGCATGTGAGTTCTAGTTTTCTTACCTTGACCTTGATCAGCTCCTTGATCCGCTCCACGATGAATAGATGCTCGTGACCCTTGGGACTCAGTCGCACAAGTGCCTGGTCTCCGGTCTTCATCCAACCATCTTGATACAGCTCGTTCGTTTCGGTGGGGCTTTTGTAGTAGCCCATACACGCGCTGGGGGATCTGATGAGGAGCTCCCCTACTTTTCCGTGCGTGGTTATTTCCCTTCCGACGGGAGAAACAAGCTTTGCCTCACATCCAGGAAGCAGAGAACCCGAAGATCCCAGCCAAACATCTTGCGGAACGGTGTGGCAAAAGTTTCCACAGCTCTCGGTTAGACCTACAAAGACGAATCAGTTTCGTGCGCATGCTTTGTTGGGTGATGATCATTGTGTGCCCTAACCATAACCTTGTCGGATGGGGCATTGTGGCAACACCGTGGACAACTGGTCGGTCAGTCCGGGAGCCAACGGTGCGGCTCCACTGTAGATGAATTTTATACTGCTGAGATCGTACGTCTTCATGACTTCTTGATTCCGCAACATGGAGATGATGATAGGAGGCACCTATAAGCAAAAGACCCAAGCTTGGTAAGTAAAATCGAATGATGATGAGCCGGGGGGGCCAGCACAAGATACTTACCAGAAACATCGACGTGATACCGTATCTCTGTACGGCGGAAAGACATGTGGCGAGAGTGAAGCGAGGAAGCACGATTACCTCGTCTCCACGATAGGCGCTCGCGTGGCAGATGACCGTTAGACCGTAGATATGACTTTGAGGTAACAGGCCGAGAGAAACATGATGTTTCAACCCTCCTCGACTTTGACTCTCAAAGGTACAGACCTGTAGAACCTGGGAAATGACATTCTTATGAGAAAGCATGACGGCTTTCTAAGAGAGCCCAGTTAGTTACCGCGATGGTTCACTTTTTGCACGAAACAAAAGGGGTCAGTAGGTAGAGAGCAGAACCGACCGGTACACCTGAAGTGCCGCTACTCCACGACAGAAACGCTGTCCGCGTCTCGCCCTCTCTGTCATTCCATTCGACAGTTGGCAACGGGGAAATCTTCTCCCCGAGATCTATCAGATTGTCAAGAGTCAAATAACTGGTGGGCGTGTCTGGACACGGAGGTTGACCGTCGACAACGGTGCCTATATCCTCAATGATGAAGATGCGAGAGTCTGGAATTCCGTACGTCTTCGCTGCTTTTTGGGTCGTCGCCAACAGTGACCGACTGGTGAAAATTGCTCCACAGCCCGAGGCCTTGAGGAAATATCTCAACTCTGACACAGAGCTCATAGGATTGACAGTGCACACGACGCCCAACAGCCGATGGATCGCCCACATCAGCGGAAGGTTATCGATCTGTTGTAGTCAATGAGAGGGTGCACTTATGTGATCACCGATATCTGGGGTGGATATTCACGAGGACTTACCGTGTTGAAAGAGAAGATCAACCCGATCTTGTCCCATTCCGTCCCGTGCTGAGGCGACCATCCTATCTGTTGGGAAATGCCTCGAGCCAGCAGGTCGACTCTGTCCCTCACCTCGGCCGCAGAATATCGTTTTCCGGACAGACCACACGTGAACGGTGGTCTCGACTCCTCGAGCGGACAACGACCGTATCTCTCGTTCAGCATGAAATCCGCAATGGACAAATTTGCTGGGGGCTCAACCGGGAGCTCGGGAACCCATGTTGGTGGTCTGAAAACCATGTTGCGCCTTCGATGCAGATGGATGTTGAACGCCGGCCCAATATAACAAAACAATGTTATGCAAACAAAGACGGGTACGTGATGGCTTCAGCGCGAGGGAGCAGTGATTTTATCGACGGTATGGTGTGTGGTGAGAGTTTCTAGGCTCTACAGAATCACCCGTCCATCATGAGGCAGAGGTGATTGCAACTGTCTTCGGTCCGGCTCTCGGCAACACCAAAACTTTGACCTGGTTGGCCCACATGCTGCGTACCTCGGTGGAATATACCTGGGTACAAAGAACTACCGTGGACACTCGCAACTCCTGCTACCTGCGCATCCTGTCACTGATCATTCATGCAGAGGGTCTAAAGTAAGCATACCCAGACATCAACGGACGGACCAGTGCTCAATTTTGGACTCTATACATTTCTACAAACTCAACTTCTACCTGGCCAAACCTCTCTATAGTCTACTCTTGCCAATGCCCGAGTTTGGGCCCACCCCAGCGTCTTCCTTGCCCAGACTAGGCGTGAACCGGTTCAAGGGATTCAGCTGGGTCGCTCGGAAGAACAGGTCTTCGTACACCCGGCCATCATATCTCCCCAGCGAGCTGTCCAACAGCCAGTCTGGGAGTCGCCACGCGTCCACCAAGCGCACCGCGTGAGGACGCAGCTCGGCCAAAAGCCGTGGCTTTGTCGTGTGTATTGCTTCCTCTACCTGCCCGACTTTCAATGCCGACGAGGTGTAAAACTCGTGGGCGGCCATCTCGATGACCACAAGGCTGTAGAGGCGGAACAACTTCCACAAGATCTCTCTCGACTCGGCGTTCAATGCTTGCCGCGTTTTGGCGCTTGTCAAGTCGTCGTAGAAGGCCTTGACCGCCAAGTACTGGGAATGCGCGGTGCTCAATCGCCAGCAGTCGACCTGCAGACTCTTCCACGACGCTCCATCTTCGTCCCGGCGCCGGAGAGTCTTGAACGTCATGTCTGCCGCTCTCCATGCAAAAGCTTCGACGACGTGCTCATCTCGAGACAAGTCGTATCGGCGGCACCCACGACCCCGCAGGGCATGGAACCGACTCAAGTTGGAGCTGGTTGCATTGTGAGGCGGCTTGCCCCCGAGGGCATCGCGAGCGACGCCCAACGACTGCACACAGTGTTAGCATGCGTGAGACTTTTCGAGATTTTCAGCCAAGAGAGAGAAGAACGTACGTATTTTGCGACTTGGAGAGTCAACATGAAATTGTCACCCTCCCACGTGGTTGTCGGCACATAGTCAGCGTACCATGGTCCGATCCCGCTAAAGCTCGAGTAGCCATGTCCGCCGCACGCACGCCGGGCAACTTCGAGGCCTTCGGCAGCCGCGGTCGTCGCCAACGCCTTGAGGCCACACGAAGTGGCATGGAGCTCAGCAAAGAGTTGCCGTGACTGTGAGTGACCGTCGTCATCAGAGCTCGCGTTGCCGCCAGGCAAACTCTCGCTGGCACGCTTGTACAGTGCCATCATGGCCGTTCCCGTGATGTGCATGGCAAATGCCGTCGCAATCAGAGGAAACAGCCGGTTCTGCACCATCGGGTAATCTAGAACCTGCAGCTCCTCCGTCTGTATCGGCTGGTCTCGGTCTGAGAACTGTCTTCTGATCGCGCAGTACCTCGTCGCGATGGTTGCTCCGCGAGCAAGAGCTCGGCCGGCGTCGAGAACAATAGAAGACCGCAGCATCGTCAAAGTGCCATAGACCAGAGCAGGAGATGCTGGCTTCACATACCGACCTGATTGTGGATCGACCCTGGCGAACCTATCTACGACTTTAGCAACTTTCAGGGTTAAGTCTTGAAGTGCCCCCCAAGGAAGATCTTTAAGGAGAATGTCTTACCTCGCAAGCATGTTGACGTGAGGAATTTTGACTTTCTTGAATAGCAAGAAACCGTTGTCCATGGTGCTGCAAATTACGGTCATAAGCAACTACCTAATACAAAGCTTGACAAGGTAGGCTCAAGACCTGAATGCTTAGCACTTACTTGTATCCCATTTTGGGACCTACGTCTCCGACATACACTCCCTCGAGCGGCTCGTGAGTGATGAGGTCTCGGATTTGACAGATGAAAGGATGCGGTCCATGATTTTTTCCATCGATAATAAGTTGCGCCATGACAATGGCGTGGTTTGCCGTTCGTCCCAGCGTGCCAATCCACCATTTGGACGCCGTCAATGCTGGCGAATTGAGAATAAATGCCCTGTCGACGGGAGACCAAGTTGCAGTCGTTTCCAATCCGCGGACATTGGATCCATGGCCCAATTCGGTTTGCGCATAACAGCCTATGATGTCGAGATTCTCGGCCTTTTTCAGAAACAAATCGTGTTGCTCTAGTGTTCCTTGCTGGCGGATGGTCGGCTAACACCCAGGAACATATGCTTAACATCAGACAATCCTCGCAGTACTTTTTTGAGCCAGTGAGATGCTTCTCTACTTACAATGAACATTGTCCAATGGAGAGTGAATGACGTTGGCTCTCCCACGAGCTCGATGGCAGCGAGAAGATCTTCCTCGTCCCAATGGTGTGCCTTGTTCAGTTGGGCCAGGCGCTTTGCACGTCGGAGTGAGCGCTTGTACCTTTCGACCCTGTCCTCGAAATAGTTCTGGGTCTTGTCGAAGACGGCGTCGTTTTCAAGGATCCGCAAAAGACTTCCTTGTCGTTGCAGACCCTGTTCAGTATAGATGTAATTGGCCACTTCATCAGTGTTCAACGTGGAACCCTGCCGCTCGCGTGCAAGTAGAGCTGAGCCTTGCGGCTCAGTCGGTTGCAATGCTCCCACCCACGATGGACGGTCCATGGCTTGCTTCTCTTAGTTTCGGGGGGTTCACAAACTCAACGCACCATTCCCTCTATATGCGATTCAGGATTCATGAGTTCAATGTGAAGAGAGAGGGCCGGGATCCTAGCGAAGCTTACCTTAACTGGCTTGAGCAACTGTTGGCTTGTCCGCCTGGTTGCCATCTGGACTTTTCCTTGGTACATGGTGATGGAATCCCTCATAAAGAACGGGTTCCGAGGCTGTGGAACGACCGAGAGATCAGCCGAACAGGAGGCTCGTCGGACGATGATGCGAGTAAATGAATTGACCCGAGATATTATCCTCGCCGTCTTCGGCCGCTGAATTATCATAGTTCCAGCATTGTCAGTCGAGGTCACTACGCGATGACGGTCAGTTCCGACCTATCATATAAGAGGAACATATGAGACTGCTGCGAAGTCTGAAGATATGCCACGTTCGGGTTGTGTAGTGCGGCCATTTTATCTGACCAGCCGACGTATAGAATGATGACAAAACTCTGAGTAGACGTTCTTTTCCTGTGGACCGTGTGACATAATGATTATACGTTGCTTACAGGAAGGAGGGCGTCCCAGTCTGTAGTAGATTCGCCATCTCTTTATTGAGCGTGCATAGCTATGGATTACCCATTCCCTACTCTAAAAAACGGCACGCCACAAGGCGAAGTTTGATCGAAGATGCCGTCCAAGTTCATCTCGGCATTGGTGAAGTCGGAGTCCATCGTCCCGTCGAAGAAAGCATCATCTGCGTCCCTCAGATTCAACAGTTGTGACATGAAGTCGAGGTTGAGCTGTGTGGATTCAGCCAAACCATCCGTTCCTTCCTGGAGGGGCTCCATTGAGATGGTCTGATCTATGCGGTCGAAATTACCTTCAGTCATGCTTCCGATATTCTCCCGCGTACTATCCCAGGCCGACTCGGTTGGAGTGGCTCTGCGTGGTGGCGCTCGAGCACTCTTCTGTGTCGATGGATTTCCAGCTGCCGCCATGTCAGTGATATTCAGCGTCCTGGCCGTCTGGTCGTCAAGAAACTGGCACAAGAGCTGCAGTATCCAGTTATTGGCATCCCACGAACATCGAAGTTCCTCAAGGCCCATGAGACAGATCCGAGCCCGATACTCTGCTAATTGGCGGGCAGTCGCTCGTAGTGAGTGTCTCATTTGCAGCACGTGCACACAGAGCGTCGAGAACATGCAGGTAATGCTGATGACGTGAGTATATAGCAAATGATATATTGGGGATGGGTAGAAATACAGGTGAATTTGCCCATACTGGATCAAATCCTTTGCCAGCATGTCCTCGACAATCCTTGTATTGCGATGTGCTGCCTCGAGCGCAAAGGTATTTTCATTAGTCTCACCGGAAGAATGCTCGGTGCCTATGTTCACCGACCCATAGAGAAGAATCAAGAGATGACTGTCATGAGGTGTCAACCAGCTTCCGTAAATGAAAAGATGCAGGCTGTGCCTACTTGTACTGCAAATGCAACATGTCGTTCCATATCGACCCAAGGGTATTTCGAGCTTGCATCGATCCCGGCAATCTCTCCTCCCACATGGACAATTCATTTTTCAGCTTGGAATTGTCGTGTTTGGATGTCTTGTCCCGAGGAGCGAATTTCTTTAGTACGATTTTGCCCACTGAAGCGCACCGTCAGCAAAAAGACTTTATGCAAAGGGAACGAGCTACGCACGCAAGATGGCAAGCTCGGCCATTTGTATACAGTATTGTGCATGTTCAGGTAAACTACTGCCAAAGATTTCGGGTAGCTCCACGGGCCCGTTTTGCACAAAATCTTCTGGGTTGAGCTTCTCGACATCACAATCTTCATCTCGAATACGACTGGGAAGACCCAAAGATGCGGCACACTGGCGGTCTCGGATCTGCGGTATTTAGTGAAAACGTGCAGACGCAATGGGAATTTCTCCTCACATATAGAGACCACCAAATCCTCTTCCGTAAGCTGGATATGGAACGCTCTTGAGTAGCAGCGGCAGGGCCACCGCGAGGTGCGAGCGACCGGTGGTAACCACGCGTTTGGGCGAAGTTGACAGCCGACGCCAGCCAGTGTCTGGTGTCTTTGTCATTGCTCGCATCGGATCTCCAAAAACTGATGAGGAATAATGTTTGCACAATAGCCACCTTGTTGGCCTCCCAATCCGCGTCGAACAGAATTTTTGCACGGTTGTAGAAGTGGAATTTGGCGTCTTGCCGCGAGGAAAGCCCAGACGAGATGAGGAAGTCGTCAGGGACATAGCTCGTGCCGATGAACAGCATAGCTTGCAGCAGCATGGGTGACATCTTCTTCGCTCGGTACTGCCGGCTGACCTGGGATGCGTCGACGACGGGAAAGCACGGGTGAAACCACTTGAAGTACGCTTGGAGGAGGGCCTCAGTCACACCGTCTTCGGGGAACGTAAAGGCTTCTTCGCGGTTCAGATAGTCGAGAAGAGCGCCACTCGCCCAAGACATGCCTCGATTCTTACTGCGCGCCGTGGCCCTGTTTGTGCTATTGGAGAGCTTGTAGGTCAAATTGGCGGGTTCCAGGCTTGAGGTGTTTGTTGTCGAGGTCGGTACGTGGCCGTCGCTACTGGCGACCAGGGTTAATAGATTTGACTCTCCAATGTACACAGTCTCGTCGTTGGTCGTCATGGTGATGGTGCTAGATTCGTCGTGGTCATCGTGGGCAGGGGACTTTGCGGGTGAGAGCCTCGCTGTATCGGAATGCTCCTCGAGTGTGGTGGCGAGCTGGGCATCAATATGTTCCAACGTGTCACCGGCATTGTTCGAGGGCGTCGTCGTAGAAGGCTCGGTCAGATCAGTTGCTGTCGGAGCCAGTCCTTGACCCTCTCGTGCCCAATTCGTCCACGTATCTCGCCGCCGTCTGTGAGGTCCGTCGTCCAATGCGTAGTAATCTTGGTTCAGCAAAGCCATTTTCCTGAGCCAGTCCATATTAGCCTTGTTTCATTGGGGATCCGCCGCATAGGGCCCTTACCGCTCTCTGTTTGCTTCTCTTTTCGATTTGGTCAACTCGCAATGTATTCCAACGACTCGACAGTTGTGGCAGGGCCGGCTTTCCATGACATTGCAACGAACACGGCGTGCATGGCAATTCTGGCAGGCCTTCTTGGCCCGGGGAAGATACCGCGCGGACTTTTCGCGACTTGTGCTCATAGCAACGGCTTTTGTCTCAGATTCAGGTGGAATATCGAAAATCTGACCTGTGTTATTAGATACGCAGTGCCTTCTGTAGAAAGCCCTGAAAAGCGCGGGTACCTAGAAGAGCAGCGGGTCCGGATCTAGCGAACTCCCATCTCTAGGCTTTGAACCGGGCATCTGTATCTCCAGGCTGTGCCCCGCGTCTCCAGAATGAGCTCTGACAGCCTCCGACCCTGGCCTGGGCACTCAAAAGTACGTAACAAACTAGTATGTGAACCTCGGATAAAGGCTCGGTTGTCCGGCGGGGAATTACAGTACGGACCATTACCTCAACGCGGCCCTCACTTTGGAGTATTATTGCTGATAGTCTCAAAAAGTCTTGTGTTTCGGTTCGTTTGGTAATTTTCCTCTGGACTTTGCCGTCCCTGGGTCTAACCCCATCCCACCCGGGGACTATGGCATGAGTCGTTCTTCAGGTCCGCTAGGTGCTTAAGAGCGTGCTCTGGCAGCGGAGTACACTGCGCACGAGAGAGAGTCTTGGAGCGCGACGGTGAGTCAGCCCTTATATGTTGTACAAGAAAGAACCGCTTTGTATATCCGTCCAATAGCATTCCCTTCCTTGTCAATATACATACATACCAATGTGGTGTTGGGCCTTGGCAAGGCTGGTGAGCCTCTAGTTCTTCGTATGTAAAGGCAAGGTTGACGGAAACGCCGGGAGTCGACATTTTATTCATCATTCTCTTGATATCCATTTTCGATTTTTTATGTCTCTGGAGTATTCATCCCACCGACATGCCTAGGAACGCAGTTCGAATCTGGTCAAGTGCACACTTCTGTGAGGATCCAAAGATATGACTGACGGTCAAGCTGTATGAGATCGCGTGGCACAGAGGGCACAGACTGCTGGGTGAGAAGTGGGGTGAAAGACAGATCGCCGGACATCTCGTCAGGCCGTTTCCACACTGAACGTATCCCGAACGAGTTAAGACCACGTTGTACAGCACCGAGGAAAACGGCGAATACCGTGGGCAAGACCAATGCTAAGGGGAAATAAGTGACATTGGATCCTCGAGGTATACTTGGTAGACTGTGAGACGACTGATCGGGGGCATGTATGGAGCGGCATCTGACTGTCGACTGAGCGAGATTTTCGGGGTATGTATTGTCAATGGGATCAACAGCTTCCTTAACCTCTCGTCCCAGTATCATGGTCCCATCAACCCCATGGCTATCTAGTTATGCATTCTCCATGGCCCTGCTCGGGTCCAGAAGAGATCCTTTCCACCTTATTTTCACACCCAAACCTTTACCACATGTATGGATTCATGTTAGTCTCTTGCTTTATCATGTTGGCAAGTGAATTGAACTTTGTTCGTCATTAAACGGGGCTGGAGTAACTTTGGAGGACATCAAAGGAGGTAAGGGAATGGTGTCAAGAACCTACTTCATGTAGATGTTTCTGCTGTAACAGTTCTAACCAGCGTGTAATAACAAGAGGCAAATATGAGTCTGCCATTCTTGAGTATATGGGTCAGGTAGGAACGGACGATTGACACTCTCTGGATGCAGGTCAGGGCTGTACATTCACCTCATGGTACGATTGAATAGGGTATTGAGCGAAGGTCGATGATATCCTCCCAGCAATACCAGAAGTACGTGCTTTTCAAATACTTGGCTGCGATTCACTAATAGCAACATCCTTGTGACAAGACAGCACTCTCATCGGAACACTTGTCAAGGCATATCTCAAATTCGACGATGTTCCGAATTCGAGATTGTCCCAAATTCAAGCATGTCCCAGACTCAAGAACGCACCGTTGTGACGGAGGACGCAAAGAGATCGCAGAGGCTGTGGCGCAATGTCTCATCGAACTTCTCGCACAAGCAGTTAATGCATGGTTTACATCAGCCTTCCTCAAAGTCTGATTGGCAAGATCAGACAAGAGAATGTCTGACAGTTTTCTTTTTCCCTCGCTTTTTGTTGGGAATTTATAAAGGTAGAGAGAAATTGAGTGGCATCTGGTTGCTTTTGGGGCGGGCCTTGAATGACAGCCCCTGTGAGCGAGTTCTCGGAACTCCACTTTTCTTCATTCGAATTCATTGCTCAGGCAGAGAAGCGGAGTTCCTCCTGCAACCGTCGGGTGGTAGGTTTCTGAACAACAAAAAACGAACCGCGGAGATAGGGGTCTTCTTGTCTCTGTGGGTGTAAACCTTCCCTTGGTCCGTATGTCAAGAGCTGTATCACACTTTGGGGAGGATCCTATTTTCTTCCTTCAGAAAAGTACGAGCGCGGAATCTCACCGGTCTTGGATCCTTTTTTTCGGCCTGTATGGTCCTTACGAGTCTCAGCGTTAAGCAGGCGCCTCGTGCGTGGATATCATCATGGTCTTTGGCGCCGACGCATTCCATTCTTTGGTTGCAAGGAGACTCACGCTACCCGGTGCCCCTACACCTCCACTCACACCCAAAAACATAGAAAATTTGGTTTGCCAACCAAGAAACAAAGTATCTTGATGCCACCTTGGACCTCCCCGTTCTTGATCCACTGGACTGGGCAAGAGAGCTGCTGTGGATCGGTCGGGCTCTGGTCGGGAGGTTGAGACCTTGTCAGACTGCTATGGGTCATGTATAGATACCTTATGGAACTTTTGCTGGGTGTGATCCAATGGCGATAATATTTTCTCTTTGCACAGGTGCGTCTCATCAGACGATTAAGCAGAAGGGGGTATTACTTTCCGTGTCAGAACACCAAATCTTGAAGCTGGACGAGTTGAGGCTTGTCACTGAGGCAGCCTTGACCGATGGTCAACATTGGTCATCTGTGACCACCTCCATCCGTTTTCGAGTACGCTAGATCCTGCCTCCGCGCCTAGAGACGGCTCCTGAATGCCTCCGGACACCACGCGCCCACTCTCGCTTGTTTTAAAGATGATACTGGAACCGAGGTGTTCGATCATATGGCGTCGACTGACTGGGTTTGAAGAAAAGGCAGAGCAAGTGACACCGAGGGCCGCCAGCATGTCTCTATTTGTCAGGCTCGCTCTGTATGTGTCTGAACCGAATAAAAAGAGATTCTGTATCGATCGTCCTTGGGCTTCGATTACTGAGATCTCCCGGCAGGGAACCGTATCCATGAGTCTATGTGCCCATTTTGAAGCTTGATTAGTGAATTCAGGGCAAATCATAGAGGACTCGGCGTTGGGACGAAATGCGGACTTCTGTTAGCTCAATGCGGCCATGGTAATCTCAGTGTAAGATGAGAGCGATTCTCTGTCCCCTTTGAGCTATATCATAGGTCTTCTTCTCGCTCCAGATCATGGATTCTTTCTTCAACCTCCAGTTTTCTTCAACGACCAAAGAATTACAGATTCAGCCTTGCTAAAATGGGGAAGGATCATCTTGTATGAAGCCGTCATCGCCAACGTCTGCACTCATGGTTCTGGTATGAAATGGTCTCAGCCAGCGCCAATGAAAAGGAATTTTGGAGCGAAAGACCTTCGTCCCTCCGCGTTCCTAGGGATAGTGGAAGTGAGAAGGAGTTTGGCCAAGACATCAAACATTCCCAAGGCTGGCGAGGCTGCAAGCTGACCAACCAGAAGTCAAGGATGACTTGAAGTTCCGGGTAGGGCCAAGTATAAGGCTCGGCTCCGTTCAACGGCCGAGCAAACGGCTCACTAAAGTCCGAAAGAATTTCCCGCTCTTCAATTGCGGCGAAGTTCCCAGGCGCAAGCATTGAACTGCACCCGTTTCTTACCTCTATTTCTTTTCCTGCTGTTTTAAATACCTTTGCTTGCTGGATCTACAGGGCATGAAGCCCTACAATGAGTGCAACCTCTCGACTCTCCAATCTCTTCTCTCAAGATAACACGCCTAGAGACTCTGTCCAGATTCAACGCAATGGCTCCGCCGAGTCAGAACTCGAGATCGACAGCGCACGACAGATTAAACGCCAACGAACAATGGAAAAGTTGGCGGAGGAGGAAACCGATGATGAGCTGAAGAGGCCTCCTTATCTTCATGTATGGCTGCCGTACCCTCTATTCATTTTGCTGGTTTTGCTCACCCGGTACAGTCCATGCTCGCTGGTGGAATCGGTGGAACCAGCGGCGACATTCTCATGCACTCTTTAGACACAGTCAAGACGAGACAACAAGGCGATCCCCATTTTCCTCCTAAGTACTCCAGTTTGTCCGATTCATATGTCAAGATTTTCCGGCAAGAAGGCATCAGGAGAGGCCTCTACGGAGGATTCACAGCGGCCATGCTGGGGTCGTTTCCTGGCACGGTGACATTTTTTGGTTCATATGAATATTGCAAGAGACATATGCTCGATAGAGGAGTGAGCCCGTCTCTTGCATACCTTGCAAGTGGTATGATAGCCCGTTTGTCTGGCAAAAGGTTCAATGGTTGACAAAGTGCAGGATTTCTCGCCGATTTCGCAGCATCGGTTGTCTATGTCCCCTCCGAAGTTCTCAAGACCCGATTGCAACTACAGGGGCGATACAACAATCCCTTCTTCAATTCTGGATACAATTATAAATCTACTTGGGACGCGGCCAAAACAATAGCGAGAACAGAAGGATTTGGTGCGCTTTATTCGGGATACAAGGCCACAATCGTGAGAGACCTCCCATTTTCCGCCTTACAGTTCGCATTCTACGAACAAGAGCGCAAATTCGCACAGAGGTGGAGCGGAAAGAATGATATTGGCCTTGGATTGGAGGTGTCGACTGCAGTCTCGGCGGGCGGTATTGCAGGCGTTATGACCTGTCCATTGGATGTAGTCAAGACACGGATACAAACCCAGATTTCCCCGGACAATCATACGAAACACAGTCAGGCAGCCCATCACGAGAAGACGATCAAGAATACTCCGACCTCACAGTCACAGACACGTTTGATCCACTCGGGACCGCGAACTGTTCCCCATACCGCTCCTACCTTGGACACCTCTTCCGTGATAACGGGGCTCAGGCTCATCTACCAAACTGAGGGTGTACCGGGCCTGTTTCGTGGCGTTGGCCCACGGTTTGTGTGGACAAGCGTCCAAAGTGGAACGATGCTTGTCCTGTACCAATATTTGTTGAAGCAGATGGAGCGTGTGCGATCCAGCGAAGGATCAGGAGTGATGTAAATATTTCTGTGTACGTTTGCAGTACCGAGTACTCCGTACTCCGTGCCAACTGGTGTCATTGTATGGGGATACCCTTGGATAGGATGTCAGGCGATGATAGATATAGACTGTACTATAATGCACAAAATCTTCGGCTCTTCAGATTTGTCCTTTTTGTACGTACAATAAATACACCTTTTTTGCTCGTCGATCAGGATCCATCCTGGTGTCGGTGGCGCATGGGTGCAGATATTGAAGGACGGGCCGGGGAAGGGATCAGGGGTTTGGAAGCTGGCAGTACTCTCACACTCCGTACTCATAGTATAGTGAGGAGAGTGGAATCGATCAGACGGGCCTGCAGTGCCCTGGGAAAAGCTCCGATGGGTTCATCCAATCAGTGAGGGGCCTCGTACTCGTACCAGCAGTCTATGCCCAATCCAGACTTGGCGTGATCCCCTTTTTCCACCGTTGCTTGATTGCAGCCAGCGAAGGAGAGACAGATCAACGTTCAAACGTCCTTTCAGGAATTCAACCATAGGAGCAGACGACGCTGTCTATCTTCCTCTTCGTGTCCTTTTTTTGCTTCTCTTTGTGTCGAGCGCATCTGCTTTCTTCTTACGCTCGTTCGAAAACGCCATTACCAACACCGGCGGAATTCACGACTTGACCACTCTGTATGTCCACGTCCTCACTCTTCCTCTCCATGCGTGTCAAGCCTCCCGAAATCTCTGGGGACCCCTTGCTTCACAGGCACGACTGCCATCGTATCCCGTCGCATCATTGTCATACCTCATATCTTGTGCGCATACTAACAGCTTCAGGTCGCAGTTGCCTTAGTTCACTTCTCTTCTCGTGTCTTCACAACTACACTTCTTCCATTTGAGAAATGGGTTCGTCACTCTTTCAATCTCCGTCTTTCCTCAACCTCCGCCTACATTCTTCTCCCATCTCCCTCCATTTGAAAAAGAATGTCGGCTTGCGTCTCTAGCCTCACATGTTCCCTGGTTGCCTAAATGCACCTTCAAAAAATGGGTATGATGGGGTTTCGGAACACAGCCAGTCCAGGCGTGGACTCGAAGACTTTGGACGTCCCTGATCGTCAAGAGAAATCAACTTTTCACTTCACTTTGCCTACAATTCAGATTACTCCTTCCCAGACAACCATGGCTGACCTGACTTCAAATACAGCTGCCGTCTCCCCCAACGGTGTTCGGTCCTCTCCTTCCCCCAGCGTTCCCAATGGAAAGCCTGCATCCCCCTTCGTCAAGGAGAGCAACCCCATGGGAGCCAATGCTGCACAGACCGTCAGCTCCAAAGACCCCAAGGCTGCAGCTGCCGCTGCAAATGATATGAGAAATGTGGTCAGAAGAAAATTGACTGGTTATGTTGGTTTTGCGAACCTTCCCAACCAGTGGCACCGCAAGAGTGTCAGAAAGGGTTTCAACTTCAACGTCATGGTTGTCGGTAGGTTCAAGAACAGGGACTCTACGGCGAAATCGGAATTGACATGCCTCAGGTGAATCTGGACTGGGAAAATCTACATTGATCAACACGCTCTTCAACACTTCTCTCTATCCACCACGCGAACGCAAAGGCCCAAGCTTGGATATTATCCCAAAGACTGTATCCATCCAGTCTATCAGTGCCGACATTGAAGAGAACGGAGTTCGACTGAGGTTGACCGTGGTCGACACACCCGGCTTTGGCGACTTTGTCAACAACGACGACTCTTGGAGGCCAATTGTGGAAAACATTGAGCAGAGATACGATGCATACCTCGAGGCCGAGAACAAGGTCAACCGGATGAACATTGTTGACAACAGAGTCCACGCCTGTGTCTACTTCATTCAGCCCACTGGCCACTCTTTGAAACCCCTGGACATTGAAGTCATGCGCCGCCTGCATACCAAGGTCAACCTGATTCCCGTCATTGCCAAAGCCGATACCCTGACCGATGAAGAGGTGGCACTGTTCAAGCAGAGAGTGAGTCTCCTGCGTGTCATGACTATAGAATAATAGTGTACTAACCTAGCTAGATCCTAGCCGACATCTCCCACCACTCGATCCAGATCTTCGAAGGTCCCAGATATGAACTGGACGACGAAGAGACCATTGCCGAGAATCAAGAGATCATGTCCAAGGTTCCGTTCGCTGTTGTCGGTGCCAACTACGAAGTGACCAACCCTGAAGGTCGTAAAGTACGAGGCCGCCGTTACCCTTGGGGTATTATCGAGGTGGATAATGAGGATCACTGCGATTTTGTCAAGCTTCGACAAATGCTGATCCGAACGCACATGGAAGAACTCAAGGAACATACCAACAATGTCTTGTACGAGAACTACAGATCCGACAAGCTCATCCAGATGGGAGTCTCACAAGACCCCAGTGTCTTCAAGGAGGTCAACCCTGCAGTGAAGCAAGAGGAAGAGCGGACCTTGCACGAGCAGAAGCTTGCCAAGATGGAGGCAGAGATGAAGATGGTCTTCCAACAAAAGGTGCAAGAAAAGGAAAGCAAGCTGCAGCAGAGCGAGGAAGAGCTGTTTGCTCGTCACCGCGAGATGAAGGAACAGCTGGAGAGACAGCGCGCAGAGCTCGAGGAGAAGAAGACTCGCATCGAACAAGGTCGACCTATTGAGAAGGAGGGCAAGAGGAAGGGCTTCTCACTCCGTTAGATGATGACAGGCCGCTTTTCGCCGATGTTTGGCCTGACCTTACTTTTCTACCATTTGCACTTCAGCTCAGCGACGAGACGACGATGGCGATACCTTGTTTTCTAACACCACTTTCATTTTTATTTTCTTGCACGTTTTGTTGGTATTGTCTGAAAGCCAGTGACAGACCGGGGCTGTTACAGTCGCTACGTTTAATCACATACATGGATGCCTCGAATGGAGGACGACGGTCGAAGGGGAGAATCCTTGGCTTGTGCGTAATGCAACAAATCTGGTCTGGTCTGATCAGGTCCGGTTTCAGCACATCCAAGTCAGCTAGGTAGTTATGGTAAATGGAAGGGCTTAGGATCTTCATTCACAGCCATCATGTATATTTCCTTGACCATATGGTAGTATTCAGAGTTGTCGGGTAGGAGGGGTTAGGAGCATGCTTTGATAAGAAATAAAAAGTTGGCATCTTTCCACTCCGAAGGTATTTGCCGAATAGTGTAGTCTTCTTGTGAGATGCAGGGTCACTTGAGGAATTTCCGTATTGCGCAAAGTGATGTCTGTACTCGGTACATTCCATCATGGTACGAGGATTAATAGTGCGCGGAATGACGAGATAGGGGACCCAGATAGGCGAGACGGCTGGTATGAAGGCTAAAAGTACTCGTACCTAGGTACTCCGTGGCTAAGGTACCTAAGGTATTTGGTAGGCAGACTCCGTTTTCCGTATTGTGTGCACGTACTCCGTCCCTACTCGGCAAGGGAGTCTGTTTGATGTTGAAGGGGGAGACATTTTGACATGTGCACGAGGCAAATACCGCATGGACACGATGATGTGTCGATGGACGATGGAAGGACAGACGTCTGTACGTGCGCAGATAGTGGGCAATTTGACGTAGTGAAGCTGGTCTGTTCTTTGTTGGTGGGTGCTGAGAAAGACTTGTCGTAGCTTAAACGCAGCTTGGAGGGGTTGACATCATTGCGCCCGTGAAAAAGCCACCTGTAGCTTCTTTCTATGGAGCAGTGAATTCCTTGCTATTCCCCCCAAAAGTTGTTCTCTCTTGGTACCTTCACCACCACCATTTGCTATCTTCCTTCTCCCCCTCCACTGTTCGACTCTTGCTTCAAAACAGCTCCTGGAGGCGTACATTGCTCGTTTGTCACCAAACACCACCTCGGTGTTGTTGTTGCGTACATAGCTTCTCATCCTTTTCACTCGTTCTCATCCACCTCCCTCCATCGAATCTCCAAAGTCTCCCTCCTCACGCAGTCTCCTACTTGCGTCTTGACCGCCCCTCCATTGACTTCCTCTGAAGCTTCACGCAATGGCTCCTCCATCTCCCCCCAATGCCTCGCTTGGCGAACGGGTAACTCGACTCGCCACGACCCTGCAATTGTGAGCAAGATATTCTATTTTTGCTGGTATTTTTCTCAGAAGAGCTGGCTGATTGACTCAATACAGTGCCTGGTTCCTCGGTCACTTCACCCTCTTACTCTCCGTCTTCCGTTACGGCCTCTCC
Organism: Exophiala oligosperma; assembly: GCF_000835515.1. NCBI lineage: Eukaryota > Fungi > Ascomycota > Eurotiomycetes > Chaetothyriales > Herpotrichiellaceae > Exophiala > Exophiala oligosperma. The sequence goes on from NW_015622825.1 coordinate 218,052, forward strand.
TACTTCACGTTCAACTACAACTCTAAATGGGCAGCTTTCACCTACAGACTCGCCTTTGTCTCGGCCGTCGCAACATACGGGATCGTGGTCTTCAAGGCCTATCGTGCCCGTGTGAAGCCAGGTGACCCCGTCGGCCGTACCGCGATTCTCTTGCTCTCTGATGAGAACGTTCAATACTTGCGTACGTGGACGAATCTGACAGTCGGATTCAGAAAAACTAACGAGGAACTCTAGTCATCAGTTTGGTTTGGCTCTACTCGAGGCAGATCCCTCTAGCACTGTTGCCCTTCTCCGTCTACTCGGTCTTCCATGTCGCAACTTATACCCGTACCAACATTATCCCCACCATTTCTCCTCCAAAGGTGGCGCCAGGTAGTACTCCAACCTCCCCCGGAGCGTCCAAGTCGCAATCCCCTCTTGCGACCGCCATTGGAAGATTTGTCAAGGAATACTACGACAGCTCGATGATGTTGGTGGCTGCCTTGGAAATCCTCTTATGGTTCCGTCTGGTCCTTTCAGCCTTGACCTTTAGCAAAGGTTCGTGGGTTCTGTTAGGCATCTACACCGTTTTCCTGAGGGCGAGATTCCACCAGAGTTCATTCATTCAAGGTGCCTTTTCGCAAGGGTCTGCCCACATTGATCAACAAGTCCAGAACCCCAACGTTCCACCCGCTGCCAGACAAGCTTGGGAAACCATCAAGGGACTTGGTCGACAGGTGGTTGACGCCACAGACGTCCGAAAGTACATTGGTGGAGCTGCTGCTCAAAAGAAGCCTCAGTGAGGACACCACAAGGTTATTAGCAAGGGCGAAACAGAATGGTCGGCTAGACCATTTGGGTGGTCAGCCACGGCTCTTGTCATCAATAACACTGAAGCTAAGGACAGGACGATAACGTTCTGAAAGTCGATTGCTGGCAGATGGAAGCAGGAGAGAGCTGTTGAGGACTGGTGAAAAAGAAAACAAGTTGGGAACGAATGAATGTGGAAAACCGATTGAGAGCTGTTGAAATTTCTTGTGTTGCGCGCGTCTCGACAAAATCTTGTCAATGGCCACGAGACTTTTGGTCGGATGACGTCTCAAAGAGCTTTGTCGCAAAAGGGTCGTCATATCATGTCGATCCTCCAAAGGGCTGAATGGGAGAGCGCGCTGCGTTTTGTATGTGTGCGTATTAAGGCGAGACAGGTGGAAATGATTGAGCATTGCTTAGGCGCCTGGATTCAAACGCTCTACTTCGAGGTTGCTTAGGTCAGATACACATAGGTATGTATGTTTGGATTACTGGCAGCTTGAGAGGCATGTTTTGCTCGGCTTGGGTCATCAAGTAACAGTAGCTTGGGCATGAGTAACTTGACAGAGGGGATGAAAATAGGGATGAGTTAGTATTACAGATGAGTATTTGCTAGTGTTGGTCGTATCTTTTCATCATACGTCCGCCTGTGTCCTGTTCCTTTTTGATCTTGTATTGCAGATTGTAGTACCAATGGTGCCCATCTACTCTCTCGCTTCCTCCCTGACTGAGACGAAAGAAGCTGTCCAGCAAAGGTTATTCCGTCCTCCGTCTCCCGCGGTATCAACAATCACCGGGACGAGTACGAGAGTACGAAAACGAGAGCCGATAAGGGTAGTTCCGTACAAAGTACCTACACAAAAAAGATATGGATGAAGGTGAATGCCTGGAAGCGGGACTCGTTGAAACACGCCAGTTCTACTCGTTGCTTGATTCTGAAAGGTTTTCGATGCCCATCGCAAAATGGCGTTACCTAGGTATCAATCCCTGATGTCAATGTCACGGTGCTGTAATGAAAGAAACATTCATGGGAGATTTCGGCCATGATGGCTTTTCTCTATTTTTTTCTGAGGAGCTCTCCATCATAGGAGTCGTCCTCTATTTCTAGGCCGCTTTGCATGCGCGTTTCTTCCGCCGCAGTCCTATGCAGCTTCGTCGCGGGCGTTCAGCTGCTCTTCGGGATTCTGTGTTCGCCGGCACTTCTTCGGTGAGGTTTGCCACTTCCCCTATTGTGCTTTTGCGGCTGTCTCATCCATTGGCTCCGCCCTTTCCAGATACCCGTACATCTCGTCGCACGACACAAAAATGTCTCTGTCCTTGAACGACTTGTCCTTGGCCTTGAAACGTTGGCATGTCTTTTCATCCGCAAAGTCCTCCAGGCGTAACCGCAGGCCGAGCGTCTGGTTGTCCGTGGTTGATTTGTCGTCGTCATTGCGGAATGTCTCGTCACAACGTCAGTCGTGTGGCCCAAAAATCATAGAACCAGTGGAGTCTTACTCGGTTTCTGACGACGGTCTCGACGACCCAAACTTCGTCCTCTCGCTGCTTTGCCCGCCAGACGGAAAAGACGGCCCTCTTGGTCTTTTCGTACTCGAGGTTCACCCCTACCACGACCCGGACCTCGAGGTTACTTCCCAATATGTACTCCTCGGCGAGAAGTCTAGAAACTCTCCAGTTTTAGTGCTCCAAATGCGCCACCTCGACGACCACGATGGACGACGGCGACATGAAGTGCCGGAAAGATTGGTCGGGAGAGTGGAATCCGTATTCCCGATTCAGAGGCGCTATTGCTCTACATCCTAGATTCTCAATGTCTTTCGCAGACTCTCCGGCAGGACGAGAAGATGACTCGCAGGCACTGGCCAGTAGACGTAACTGTTCTGTGATACGACGGATGAGCCGACCCAAAAATACCTGATGAACTATCGTGGTCTTGCGGAACAAAAGTTGCCGAGTCGAAGGAAAATAGTCCAAAAGCCTGCATAGCTCACACAATTACGGAGTAAAGGGTCAGTATCTTTTCTCGACCGACGGAGTACGTAGGTTCGTATTTGAAGAGATGTTTTGGACATGCCGCAACCTGTGGTCCTCCCATAGTGATTCTTTCACGGCATCCCACACCTTCCTGTCGACATTATCTATCGTCTGGCCTGCGGTCCTAGACTTGTGATTAGTTGAACATTAATAAATGTATCAATGAATCCTCAGGCACTGAAGTGAATGTAGATCCATGATTGCCAAGTAAGTACTCCGTAGGCACAGAACCTACTGTGCGTTTTAGCAGCTTAACTGACATTCGAGGGCGGCAACGGGATAGAATCCCCTAGCATCTCGAATGGGTCCTTTTTTTCGTCTAATAACGGAGTAGTTAAACAACCTATTGAATGGAAGTAATTTATTAGGGGGCTCTCAACTTCCCCCCCAGCCAGTAAAAGTTCCCACCAAATCGGTCACCGGGAACTCACCAAGATCTCCGTTCATACGGAGCACAGATGATAATCCTCACCAAAAATCCGATCTTCGCAGGCCGACACTCTCCATACTCCGTCACCATAGATTGTGACTCAAGCCTGTGTCTTTTTTTTGGCCGGGGGGCTGTTCAAGAAAAAGAAGGGGGAAAAAAATAATAATTCCCGGTTTCTACTACCCTTCATTCTTCCGCTTCTCTACTCTCCGGAGCAATTAATTCCAAGAGAACCAAAAAGGTGTTGCCATGCTCTCTCGACCTCTGGCTTATTCTACTTCTTCTATTGCTTTCCTCCCCTCGTCGACGTCGTCGTCATCCTCAACATTGCGACGTCTTAGCACTAATCTCGCGTGTCGGGTCAACAAATCGGAGGCTCCCTTTTCAGCAGCAGAACAACTCGGACTAATCGGCGTGCACCATTCATCATCACATCAGCCATCTTCTTCACTTCCCCCCTGGTTCCGGTCCGCTAGATTCATAGGTACTTCTTGTCGTACCGCTAGTAGTAGATCTACTCCTGTCTCCTGTACTTCCGGGATCTACTGGTCCTTTTCGAGGATCCGCCCAGCCGCCCCGTCACAGTCGTCATTCTCGAAGTCGTCCGGCGACCTTTTTATATCTCGCCGATTCCCATCCTCTCTGCGAGTACTAATACAACAGACACGATTCTGCAGCAGCTCTAGCCACAAGCACTCGACGACTCCCTCGACACACACAAACAACACGACCACCGCCGCACCACCCGAGGGACAAAAGGCGGACGAAGAGGAAGAAGAGTTCAACCCCATCACCATGTCTCCAGGTTAGTTCCGTCCATCTCAGTATTTTTTTTCCCTACTGGAGTTTTACAATGTCCTCCTCCATTCATACCCCACTGCTTTTGCTATGCATTCAACATCAAAGAACCTAATGCATCGATTCGTGTTCGAATGATGAAGGGAAAAAAGATTCTTCAATTGTTCTTTTCATCCCTTGAGTGCCTATTTTGATCTTCATGTATTGTCTGCACGGCCTGTATGATCTGCACGACCATCCAAAATTCCACCTCAACAATTTTTGTTTGGCGTGCTCAGTTCACGTGACCACCACCACCACCACCAACATCACTACCACCATTCGTTTCCCCCCTTGTCCTGTTGCTCTGTACCCACTGAGTTGTATCGTTCGATACCTCATGTCAGCTACAGAGTACCCATGTTATGATGCATGCGCACATCATTTTTTGTTTGTGATCTGATACGCTGCAACTTTCCCGACCCGACCCGTCAACTCCCGAACGTCGCAGGACTTCCTTGTGTTTCCCTTTTGGGATGACGAAGAAAACACCCCCGAGTGTTTCGGTGTGTCAGTCAGCCAGCCGAATTTGAAACTAACCCAGACGCTGCCTTGTCTGTGTAGATCCGAACTCCGATGACGCCTTCACCAAGGCCTTCAACAACAACTCGGCGTGGCGACGGTCCCTGGCCGAGACCGAGCCGGAGCTGTTCGAATCCCTGGGCAAAGGCCAGTCGCCCCAGATCCTCTGGATCGGCTGCGCCGACTCTCGCTGCCCGGAGACGACCATCCTGGGCCTGAAGCCGGGCGAGATCTTTTGCCACCGCAACATCGCCAACATCCTGACCCCGACCGACATCAATTCCCTCTCGGTCATCCAGTTCGCCGTCCAGTACCTCAAGGTCAAGCACATCATCATCTGCGGACACACGTCGTGCGGTGGCATCGCCGCCGCCCTGGACAACAAGAAGCTGGGCCTGATCGACACCTGGCTCATGCCGCTGCGGGCCATCCGCCGGGAGAACCTGGGACTCTTGGACAGCCTCGACGACAAGGAGCGGGCCCTGAAGCTCGTCGAGCTCAACGTCCGGCACGGCGCCAAGGTCCTGCACGAGAACCCAATCGTCATCGACGCCATCCAGGAACGAGGGTTGCAGGTCCACGGCCTCATCTACAACGTCGGCACCGGGGAACTCAGGGAGCTGGACATTGGAGAGGACGATGACGTGGTCAAGAGCCGTCGCATCGCCTTCAAGACCGAGTGAACCAGAAACCCACTGACCGGCGATAAGGGACCTTTCTTTTTTTGGGGGGAGGACGAGGGGATTCCTTGTTCTTTTTTCACCTACTTCTTGTGCCGGGAGACGTGGAATTATTGCTTCCTTGAAAGGCGAGCCGGAGAATCATCAAAGTAAAGTAAATGTCAAAACTCTTGAACGAGACCCTTGTTTTCCTTCTTCGATAGAGGTAGTCCTCTCCAAGATGAGTGCGTATTGGGGAGGGTGAAATGACAAAATGTCAGCGAGAGACCAAATATTTTTTCCTTCTGTTGCCGGTGGGTGTGTGTGTGTGTGTGTGTGTGTGTATGCGTGCGTGTTGTCCGATGTGTGGTGCAACTCACACACAAGTCTGTGTGGGAAAGTGAAACACTGCCACCAGATGTTTTTGGGGGGGTTGGGATGAGAGAGATTTGACGAAAGTGAAAGGAGCTAGAAGAAGAAGAAGAAGAAGAAGAAGAAGAAGAAGAAGAAGAAGAAGAAGAAGAAGAAGAAGAAGAAGAAGAAGAAGAAGAAGAAGAAGAAGAAG